>NC_140594.1:117853391-117860891 GCF_964204655.1 Triturus cristatus
AGTGACAGGTAGAATGACTGAATTAGTCTCGGCCACTGCCAATTACTAAGGGCCACATTCTAGTCAATTGCTTTTTGCCCACCATCTCATCTCTCACAGGAATCAGCCATAAGAAAATGAGGACAGTCTTACTCCAGTCCAAACTGCAAGGTCAGGCCTCCCCAAAACGGAAATACAAACAACTCCAGATCAGTTTCAGCCAGCTTGGGCCCCTTCAGTAGGGTGCAGCTTTAACTCTAGGTGTTGGATATTTGCCCTTTCTGCAGGGTCATCCTAGATTTTATGCCTTTTTGATAAACCCTATTTTTGCTGGTTGAGGAAATATGTGCACTTTACTCCTGCCAACCAATGGCAACGTGCCAGTGATCCTCCTTTCAAATTGATGAAATTGGTATGCTCCTAATTGACATTTCTGATTTACCTAGAATTCCCTATTATATTATACAATGTGTACCCAAGGGCCTGGAAGTTGAATGTCACTTGGGAACTGTAGTACCCATTGTGCAATCCATTGCAGTGTCAATGCAAACATGACTACAGGCCTACCATGTGTGGCCTAGCTGTTGCAGTTTTAAAACGGAAAATTCAACCTGTCAATATTTTCACTGTAGCAAGGCTGACTGTACCATAGGAAAACACTGGAGTGCAATATTAATTACTAGTACTGTATCTCAGGAATGGGATCTAGCTTGAAAAATAATTAAACAACTATTTTAATAGTTATTAAAAATCCAATTAAATAGTGAAGTCGGATTTTTACTAAGTAATAAGGAAAAGTAGCTTTTAAAGTTATCTTTGCCCTGTGTAAGGCCTCTGGATGCTCATCTGTAATAGTTTTGCCACTTCTTCCAGACAATAATTAGCATTTGAATAGGTATGAATGATCACTTCCCATGAGAAAACAATAGACTGGCCCGCATGGGCAGATAAATAACCCCTCTGAACCGGACAGAATATGCATGGTGAGACATGAATATATTTTATGACATTAAAGAGTCAAATCCTGCAAGAATGTCATATCCAGCTTGACAGGTCTGTTGGGGTTTTCATATAAGGCTTGGGGTGCACTTCAAAGAGGCCTCCCCTGTCATAGGCAAATGTTAGCTGACACCTGGGGACATTCCTTTGTCCTCTCACCCAGGAAGGCTCAAAGGACAGTGGGAATCTTTATGACATTACAGTGTCAAAGCCTGCTTGACAAGTCTGCTGAGTTTACATATAACACTTCAAAGGAGGGAAACAGGATGCCAAAACGGTTGTGTATCCACTGTCTCGTTGCTGAAAACACTAGCTTTTGATTTACCAGACATCTGTCTCTGGGTTTATTGGGGGTACCGTGGATGCTTTAAATTGGGTTTTCATGTTCGATGTGGAAGGACACTATGATTACCATAGGGCCTCCCCTCTTACCCTCACACACACCCATCCCTCAGAGTCCATGTTTACGGTGATTGAAGACTCTTGCCATCTTCAAAATGCCCAAAGTGGATAGGGTTTGCCCTGGGGACCCTTCCCCAATGGTTAGGGCGAACCCATGGGTCATTCCCACCCATTACCTTGTGTCAGGCATAAAAAGGCATCTCCAGGCAACCATTTCAGAACACCCCTAGACCTGAGAAAGAACAAAAGGGGACTGAACCTGTTGTCTGAGACCTGAGAAGAGCCCTAAAGAACTGGAACTGCTCTCCGTCTTCCACCCAGGACAAAGTGGTGGACTCCGAGGATTATAAGGCAGACCCCCCTTGTTAAAAATACAGGTATACAACAAGCTACAAGAGGTCTTTTCTGCAATTGCCCAGCTGACCACTGGAAACTGGGAATGGAATAGACCCTACTGTTGGCTTCTGAAAGACACCCAGTACGTCTCTAAGTGTCTCCTATAAGGTCCTGCGGACTTTAAAATTGTACTCTAGTGTTAGATTGGGCCTTAAAGATCTACGGTAAAATCTTTTGCCCAGGATGCACCTAGTTGGTATATCTGATCCTCACTCCAACACAGTCAGCTTCAAATTGTTCCTAGGTCCTGTTCTACAGCATCGATGAACTACCATTGGCACTTCGTGCTTCTTGGCGCTATTTCGAACTAAATTTTAAAAAATTCATGTCTGGTTCCTCTTAATGGATTTTTGTCATTTTGGTGCTATTTTGTTTATTACACTTTACTGCATGCTAATTTGTTTAAAAATGTTATTGTTTTGCATTTCAAATTCATTACTGTTTTAGTACTACATAAACACTTTACACATTGCCTTACAATTAAGCAGGTCTGCTCCCTGTAATAGCGACGAGGGGGTTGAGGTCAAGTATATTTAGTGACTTTAGTCTGACAAGGATAGTGTTTTTTTTTTTGAGCTGGGTAACTAGACCTAAACTAATATCCCAATTTCTTATACTAGGGCATACAGAACACAAGACTCATCTGGGCATACCAGTAGCCCCAGGAAAGTAAAAAACTGAGGAGTTAAATGTGTGAATTAATTTCTGCCACGGGGAGCAGGCTGTACAAAGTAAAGCATTGTCTTAATCTGTCAGGTTATAGAAGCAGACAGGTAATGAAGAGACAAGTTAACGTAACATCAAAAAGGTACAATTGAGAAGCGCACCTTGCCATTGCGGTTATGAACTCGGAAGGCCATATTCGGTGACATCAGCAGCAGCAGTGATTCCTGCTCAGAGAGTTTCTTCTTCAGCCTCTCGATCACTTTGCTTCCTTTGTTTGCTCTCTGGGGGAGCAAGACAGAAAATTCAATTAACAACTACAGCCACATACTGCTGAAGAACTCTGAAGTCAAACTTGGAGACACACACACACACGGACAGACACACACGGAAAAACACACACGGACAGACACACACACGGACACACACACACACCATTTTGTATGAAGATAAGCCACTGACATGCAGTGCTGATGAGCTGTGATGTGAACATGTGAGCCAAACAAACGTAGTGCACTGCTCTCATTTCACACATGCAGCATGTCTCGAACTCCTCCCTGTGTGGGCATATAATGTCTCACAACTCAGTATATACACTCAGTATAGAAGAAATAACTAATTCTACCAAAAAGATATGGCCCACAGCTGGCTCTGTACACAGAGATGTGCCTCAAGCTCAGCTCTAATCTATATGCCAGCTTGAAATGATATATCAGAAGCTAATTATGCAGTGCTCCACTACCCTTTACCAGAGTGCACTGAAATTTGCATGTCCCATCGTACGCACTAAATCTCTAAGGACAAACCTTACTCTCAAAACCACAATGTACTCACAAAGTTACTGTCCGCAGTAAAAACTATAAAATTAGTCTATCAGCCACATTCTTCATTCAAACCTCTGACTAACGGAACAGGGTCAAATGCAAAGCTCAAAAAGGAAGCACAAGTCCATTTGCAGCCATGGCCATGACCCACCGTTGGTTGCTCATTTAGCCTCCAACTTCAGTTCTGTTTCTTAGCATCTACCACAATGGCTACCAATGTAAACTGCAGTAGAAAGGAAGACGGGGAGTCATGGAAAGAAAGAGGGACTGGGTGACCTAAGAGTACACAGCAAGTAACTTGTTCTTTCTCTCCCATCCTCAACCCCTTTCCTTTATGTACATGGGGTGTTTACCAACTAAATAAAGTCTAGGGGGCAGAACCTGTAACAGCACTGGTTAGCCCAAACAATAAGTGGGTTCAATGATCTGATCTTTCAAGAACATTGTTCAGAGATTCTCAGTTTATAATGCCTGATGGTCATGGACCCAGGTAGCACAGGATTACAATATATTAAATATCTACATAAAACAAAATGTAAGCATTAATCACCATTATGGCCACCTTCCATGCCCCCAGTTTATGGTCACTGAAGGCAGGACAGGAGTCACTTGTAAAGCCAGAGTATTGGAAGTGGAATTAGACACCTCTAATAAGCTGGTGCCAAGACTTTCAAAAGGGACCAGGGGCCTGAATACGCACTAGAGGGAAGAAAGCTGCTCTGGTGCTGAACCAAGATGACAGAGGAATTTCCATTGGTGTTGCCATTTTGTAGAATTACATTATTCATCTTTGAGGTCAATGACTTTGTAAATCTCACAACTACAGGAAGAACAGCTTTTGCACCATGATCAGTATCGCGGTTAACATTATTAAGAGATGGGATTTTAACCAATAAAGTCAAAGATAGGTGTGAGAACTTCCTGTTTTCTTGTGTACACTGGTAGATGTGGAATACAATCCCTAGCCCCTTTCTGCAGCCATAACAAGATGAAACCGGAAGATCTGCATCCTTTTAAAGGAAATACCTGGATATGGGATTGTGGTATGTGGGCGGGCTCCAGGGCATGTGGAGAGGAGGGCTTAAACTCTTAACCCAAAATTAACGGGCACAAAGGCTTTCTTGTTATTTTCTTGCCATATATTTACAAAGTGCAAGCAGACTTTAGCATCCAGCCAAAGTAACATGCTCACAGATATCCAAATGCGGACCCAACACCTCTGCTTGATAATTCTTCATCTAAGGACTTAAGTGGAGTAGCAGGAACATGAACTAAGATGGGCGTACTTCAGGAAGTTTATTGTCTGATGAATGATCAGGCAATGGTTGGCTGGGGGAGACATCTCAAACATTATAAATGGCCAATGAAGGGAGGGTGGCCAAGTGTTATTTCCGGCTGCCCTGGTAGAAATCGCTCAGGATTTTGACCACCACACAATTCTTTTATAGTGTGACAGCTTCTCTTTGATGGGAGAAGTACATGCCTTCTCAGCGAAGGTAAAGACCAACACATTCTTAATACAGAGGAGAGGGTTTGAGGGTGTTGAAAACTCTAAGCAACTTGCATACAAGCTCTTCACTGGGTGTACCCATCTTTAAAAACAAGGATGCCAGAGATACAGGGGCCTCCTCCAGACAACTACCACTTCAGGACTAATGCAGCAAGCAGCTCAGCCACATGACCACATCACAAGTTTAACACCCAAGGATCAGATCTCTTCTCAGTAAACAAACAAACAAATTTATAAAAATCTCAGTAAAAAAGATTTTGTTGGTAAATGTTAGACTACTCTAATTTGTAGGATCTCCTACCCTTCTCAGTGCACCTTGGGATACTCCATAAAACACAGCCAGCCCAGCTCTCACCTTTTACTGTCTGCACTGTGAATGATCCACACTTCTTGAGTGAATGGCTTGCACAATGTATACGCATACACCAACACACTCCTCTCCCCAAATGGTCTAAACTTTTCTGTGTGCAGAAGGCCAGCATAGCTACTCCTTTCACTGTACACAGTCTGAACGATGCAAACATCTGAGTGTTTGAAACGTGCATAGCTTGAACCCCGAACTTCAGACACACCCCAGCCACCATATGGACCATACTGCTGACTGCAAAAAGCCAGCAATGTTTGCATCCTCGATGTTCATATCCATGTCCTACTGGGTACACAGGTGCTGTCAGGATGAGCAGGAAGTATACTTACTTTCTCTCTCTGGATATCACTCTTCAGTTGAGAGATCTTGAACTTCATGGCGTCCAGCTCTTCATCAGGCACTACGGGAATGTTGATCACTGACTCGGACTCATCCACAGTCTGGAAGCTAAGATCTGCCAGTGGAATGTACCATTTGCAGTCATATTGCTGGCTTTTACTGCAAGGGACCATGGGAGAATGTGAGAAGAGTAGGGAAAATATAAATCAGGGGAGAAGAGGAATTCAGAACACATGAAGCTAAAAGTAAAAGGGAAGCCTTCCTTCGGTGGAGCAAACACATTACAGGTGTGAGTGTAATGAGAAGAAGGGCAACTGTAAAAAGAGGTTTAAGTAATAAAGCAAGCATGGAGAGCATGAGAAGTAGGAAGAAAAGAAAAGGTTTAAAAAGAATGAGAGTAAGTAATGAGTATGGAAGGTGTGAGCAGAATTTCCAAGAAATGTGATAGTAGGATGACGCATTAAAGTGCGAGCAGTGTGAGGAGAGGGGAAGATTGTTAGAACTCCAAGGTAAATGTGGAACAGAAGAGAGGTGTGAGAGGAGGAGTTGTTGGTTGGAATGTGTGGGGATAAGGGAAGGTCATCAGAGACGAGAAGCAGGTAACAACATGTGAGAGAGAAGAAAAATAGTTACTTACCTGTAACTTTAGTTATCCAGTATTGGTATCTTTCATAGAGTCACATGCTTAGAATCATCCCCACCGACGAGGTGGGAGTCTCACGGTACCATAAAACATATACATAATAGTTATAAAAACATTATACAATAGGCTACTATGTACAGCAAAGTCACTACATTAGCCTATCTTAACCCTTTTGTAAAAAGAACCAAATTTGGAACACAGCCAATCAGTCCGTAGCACCCTCTTAGAACCCTCCACAGAGAGGCAAACCCTCAGATTTTCGTAGCACAAGTGACAATAGTATGTACAGGTAATAAGGTAAGCCTCTCCGGGTAGGAGGGTGAGTCGCATGTGAATCTATGAAAGATACCAATACTGGATAACTAAAGTTACAGGTAAGTAACTCGTTTTCTTATCCAGTATTGGGGCATCTTTCATAGATTCACATGCTTAGAATCAGAATAGTTAGCAGTAAAAAATCCTTAGCTGTATAGTGGATGGTGGGTATCATAAGAAAAAACAATAGACACCTTGTTACACCAATTCAGGGATGCAATACCACATTCTAACCCAAATAATGTGAAATATTATAACATATGTAGAGAAGTAAATATATATATATAGATATATATATATATATATATATTAAACCAATCCTGAGTTTCTGCCATACGAAAACAGGAATGCAGAAGGCGGAATGCAGTGTTTAAGCGGAGCAGGAGGTGCTGTTTATGTGCATGGGCGCCAGAATGAACTTTGCCGTGCCTTGTGTTGAACTTTGAAATTGTGTTTTGCAGCAACGACCCACATGGGTTTGATGAACTACCAGTCCCAAGAATCTTTGCGAGCAGTTGCACCTGTGGAATATGAACTGGGGATGAACTGGCGGTTACTCGTGCGCTGCCAAACACATACTATCTGCTACTGAGGAGGGCGGTGGCCCGAAACGCGTATAGCAGGAAGAAAATAAAGGTTGCAGTTTTCAACAGACTGCCTGTGCTATGGCATTTATCCTACCTGCAAGTGCGGTCCCACCGAGGGGCAAACTCTTTCTTTCATACATAGCAGTCGGCCCGGCCGCGGGACTGCACTACTGCGAAATATTTGTGGGTCCGCTACTGAGCAAAGGAATGCAGTGTTTAAGCGGAGCAGGAGGTGCTGTTTATGTGCATGGGCGCCTGAATGAACTTTGCCGTGCCTTGTGTTGAACTTTGAAATTGTGTTTTGCAGCAACGACCCACATGGGTTTGATGAACTACCAGTCCCAAGAATCTTTGCGAGCAGTTGCACCTGTGGAATATGAACTGGCGGTTACTCGTGCGCTGCCAAACACATACTATCTGCTACTGAGGAGGACGGTGGCCCGAAACGCGTATAGCAGGAAGAAAATAAAGGTTGC